>NC_091752.1:17009674-17019674 GCF_043380555.1 Nothobranchius furzeri | reverse complement strand
GTATCGGTTGGAGAGATCTTTCCATATGTTGTCCTTGTGAAGGCAGAGTCATCAGTGCCGTGTTGCTGTAGCTTATGCAAAGTGGGCAAAATCTCCCCGCAGGTCGGACTGTTGTCGCTGGAGTCAGCTAGCGTGGAGGTGTGTATAAGCAAAATGTCGCTAACACGATTGGCAGCGTTAGCTGAGTAGTTACCTGCAGTATTAACTGGAGAGGATGTGCAAATGTCACCACTGCTGCTGTGTAGAAATTCACTGGTGTGGAGCGGACACGGTATTTACTTGGAGAGCAAAAGCTTTTGCATTTTGTAGTGTTTCCTCCCTTTGTTGAAATATCTACTTTGCAAGTATTGCAAGTTTCCCTGTTTTCACCCTTTCCTGTAACATATAACCAGACATTCTAGTGTTGGTGCCGCTTAGGTGCCATGTTTACTGCTGAGTAAAGGTGTAAGCTACGCAACGTGCATGGTGACATCATTTGCGCTGACTGGAATTGATAAGGGCACCGTTTGCAAAAATGGAAAATGATTCCTAGGAATTTAAACAGTGAGAACCGGTTCTCAACAAGAGCCAGTTTTCGATTCTCATCCTTACTTTCCCTGAGACTGACATCAGTGGACTCAGTGGTCTTCTTCAAAAAGCAGCTGAAAACTCACTTGTTCAAGTTGGCTTTTACCGGACCTTCTTCACCACCTTTTCCTTATTCTGCTCTTTCTACCTATTCCACCTTTCCTGACATCCACTGATTTCCCTCTTTCTTATTCATTTTCTCTCTCCTTTTCCTTACATTTTGAATCACAAAATTATTATTAATATTTTTTTAGTTTTTGCGAATTACCTCTTGATTTTTATCTTGAGAGGCGCTATATAAAATATTGTTTTCTTTCTTTGTTTCGTTCTCAGAACAGTACACCTATCTTGGTTTTCTTTAGATAATAATATCAAATTTAAAAGTAAAATTGTTATTTTGACATTTGGCTTTTATAGGCCTAAATCCTAAAACTGTTTTACTTAGAATTTAAATTGGAAGAAAAAAGGAAGTTAAAAAGGTAAATTCCCATTACTCATCATTACACACTGATGAAATTACATCTCTGCAGTTGACCCATCCCCATGGGGAGCGGTGAGCGGCAGCAGTGGCTGTGCCCAACAGTCCAACCCCTTAAAGCTGAGGGTCAAGCGGGGAGCTACTGGGTCCCATTTTTAAAGTCTTTGGTAAGACCCGACCATAGATTTGAACCCACGATCTCCCAGTCCAAGGGCAGACACTCATACATCTAAGCCACCGAGGAAGTAGAAGCTCCAACAAATCAGATGTTAAAAAAAGATCTGCTATAAATTATTCCTTTAAGAGAAAAACTGTTATTTCAAGAAGTTGCCACAAGCAGATGAGTGGCACTGTGTTTATTTAGTTTGAAAAAGACAACTTTTTAGTATTCTGTGCTGCTTTGGTGCCAACAGCTTCAATGCAAAATGAAAGAAATGGTTCAATGGCGATAGGAGCTAGATAGAAGCAGCATCTGGCTCAAGGACAGTGTGGTTATGGAAAAAGTACATCTACCAGCCTGTTCTTTATTCATAGTACAGCCACACATAGTTATGCTTGAAGTAAAAAAGAAAAAAAAAAAGATTATTTTTCTTGCTTGAGGGAATTACATCAAAGTCAAAGTGGCCTACATATCCATAAATGGATTGGTAAGTCTATAAGCGGGATCTGCACATGCTCACATGATTTGGTAAAGAACCCAGAAATGTGGCTGCAGGTGCATCATGTTGCTGTTGTGGATTTTGAAAGTTTGCAGTACAAAAAGAAGTCTTTAAATCCATGGCTGCTATCCCGCTACTTTGGAGCGGTGGAGTTCACAGCGTGTCGCCAGAACACCACACAGGCAGAGACAAGAAGAACCTTGACAGCAATGTCACCTTGCCAACACAAAGCCTCGTCGTGCTCTGACAGAAAAAAAATGTGACGTTTATGCTGTTGGAAAATCCGTGGAGGCATCTTCTGATT
This sequence comes from Nothobranchius furzeri, assembly GCF_043380555.1. Lineage (NCBI taxonomy): Eukaryota > Metazoa > Chordata > Actinopteri > Cyprinodontiformes > Nothobranchiidae > Nothobranchius > Nothobranchius furzeri. Next base: position 17,017,666 of record NC_091752.1, on the reverse strand, counting down.
TACAGAAGAAATATCTCATGTATGCATTAGCAAAAGTGAGTGAACTAGGGGAAACTGTGAAACCAAGGCAGAAACTACTGTCATGGTGAAAGACCAGACACTTAAAACCCCATTCAGCCGCTTTTTAAGTCATTGAACTCAACAAGAGAACATATTATTTATTTCAAATCAAATCAAATCACTTTTATTGTCACGTCACATGTGCAGGTACACTGGTACAGTACATGCGAGTGAAATTCTTGTGTGCAAGCGTCACTGAAACAGAGTTGTGAAAAAATACAGTAACGTAAAAACAAGCAAAATATAAAATAAAAAAATGGCTAATCTAAGTAATAATATATATAGTATGTAAGGTATATACATTACTAATGTGTGTGCTAGTATTTTTTTTCTACGTGTGTGCGTGTGAGTGTGTGTATAGTGTGTATATTCATGTTTTACAAACGAATAAAGTAAACAATAAGAGATATAAAATGTACAGAGGTTGGTATGTGCTAAACAGTGGCATTAATGTACAGCATGGAGTGTGTAATGTTGGAGTCTCAGTAGTGAGGGTGAGGTGTCTGCGCTGTGTTCAGCAGTCTGATGGCCTGATGGAAAAAGCTGTCTCTCAGTCTGCTGGTTCTGGACCGGATGCTGCAGAACCTCCTTCCTGATGGAAGTAGTCTGAACAGTTTATGGCTGGGGTGACTTGAGTCCTTGATGATCCTCACCGCTTTCCTCAGGCACCGCTTCCTGTAGATGTCCTGGAGGGAGGGAAGCTCACCTCCAATAATCCTTTCTGCACACCGCACTACTCTCTGGAGAGCTTTGCGGTTGTAAGCGGTGCTGTTGCCATACCAGGTGGAGATGCATCCAGTGAGGATGCTCTCAATGGCACAGCGATAGAAGGTCCTGAGGATGCGGTGGCTCATGCCAAATCTTTTCAGTCTTCTGAGAAAGAAGAGGCGCTGCTGTGCCTTCTTCACTGTATTTTCCGTGTGCACTGACCACGTAAGATCCTCTGCCAGATGAACTCCAAGGAAACGGAAGCTGCTCACCCTCTCCACAGCGTCGCCGTTGATGGTGATGGGGGTGTGTATTCCTCTGCACCTCCGGAAGTCCACCATCATCTCCTTTGTCTTTGTGACGTTGAGGGTGAGACGGTTGTCCTGACACCAGTGGATCAGGGCGCTGATCTCCTCCCTGTAGGCCGTCTCATCGTCGTTGGTGACGAGACCCACCACTGTGGTGTCGTCTGCAAACTTCACAATGATGTTGGAGTTTCTCGTGGCCGTGCAGTCGTGGGTGTAGAGTGAGTACAGGAGAGGGCTCAGCGCACACCCCTGCGGAGCACCAGTGTTCAGTGTGACGGGGGATGAGGTGGTGCTGCCCAGTCTGACCACCTGGCGTCTGTCAGACAGAAAGTTAAGGATCCAGCTGCAGAGGGAGCTGCTCAGTCCATTATCAGCTCAAATAGTAAAGGACATTCATGGCAACAACTGACAGTGCAGAATATTTGAAGCAAACAACCAATTAAACCCCTAAAGCAATCAATTTACTCTAAAGAAAAAAAACAGGAAAAGAAAGGAGTTTAAAAAAGAACAACAATCACGTTGGCTCATGATTTTCCCTTACGGCACTTAATCTTCAGGAGCTTTGATCGAAAATGGCTCCTCTACCAGATACCGTTAGTGTTGGACTGGACAATAGTGTCCTCATAAATCGTGCTAATGATTTCTCTGAAAACTGAAATGGTAATCCAATAGACGTCATTAAGCTTCTTTTAATTGTACACCTCCCTGGAGGGCGCGCAGTCCCGGCACAAACCCAAACGATCTGATTCCTCATATAGTTTTGTCCTTTAACATGGTCTGAGGATGTACAACAAGTAGCAGTTAATTGAATTCTTCACACTTCGATTCATAAATCCCACCGATGTTCTTGTTGATCCCCTAAAGCATAAAAGCACACCTGGAAAAAAAAGCCCTCCAACGAAGACACAGTTATGAAACAGTTTTAAAAATATCTCAACTCTTTCATCTTTGCGATACCAATCAGAAGCCTCGTGAAAAGGATCAAAAATTAATTTCAAAGGGCAATACTATACGCCGCATCCCTGGTGATCTATTTTTGCACCACAATCATTACGGGAATCCGTGGCGGCTGATGGAGAGGAGCGCGGGTGCTACGTGCTGTCAGAAAACAGATCCATAATGCCATCTCTCCTTTTTGCATTTCCATCACAACTATGTAATTATGATTGGATTCCTCCACCGTTTCTCGGCAGAGGCGGTAACATGAAGCGCGTTGTGATGGCTGTTTTGGAGGTTAGAGGAAAGACAGTCTGTAGACCTGACCTTAGCTAAGCACTACTGCCTGGTGTGTGTGTATTCTTCTCTCCCTCCACACCTACAGCCAGTGTGTTTTCCTTTGCTCCCACCTGGCTCTTTGTTTATTCGACCCCTGCCATCGTGTGCTAACCACACTGAGCTAATAAACCGGCGTCTTCCTTCAACGATGAATAGATTTAGAAGTCATTGCTAAGAGGGCTCTAACCCACAGGCCATGTTTGCTATTCTGCTATCCCACTCACCTCTCAGGCCAAATGTAGGAGAACCCCTGGGTTGGTGCTACATTTTTAATGAAAGCAGAGTGTTTGATCTGCCAATGTTTATCTTCTTTGATGTTAACCGACAAAGCAGCCAGCTCTTACTGTAGTCAGACATGAGGACAGATTAATTCATTATCCTTTAAAAGGGGAGGCTTGTGGTTAAGGAGTTCCTTCAGGAGGCCTGATCCAGGATCTGTTAACAAGAACTGCCTCTTGGCTTTCCCCACTAAGTAGATTCAGATGCTCGAAGGAAAAAAAAAATTTAACAACAAAAATCCTTCCATATCACTCTTCATAGCTGCACTTTTCTTATTGTAATTGTCGTTATTGTTTTTTCATTAGACTGTGTGCAAATGGGGACTAAACTGAAACTCGTTTCCAGCTAAAGGGAGCAACAAACAGGCAGGAATTTCCAGGACACTACTGTATCTAATGACTACAACAGATCCATATCAGACCCGATCCCAGGAGGGAATGCAAATAACAAATATGGAGCTGGTGCATAATTACTCACCAGCAGTAGAGTTACATAGGAGAGTGTACTGATTTCATACCTCTGCACAATTGTGTAGGTGCGCATTAGCCGTGTTCATCCATGTATCTTAATCCTTACAGTCCCTCAAGGAGTTTTTCCAGTTGTATGGATTTAGCTCAGATTTACTATGTATCGCCGACTTTATTATCCACACCTACTGAATCAGGTTTGGAAACATTTAGTGGTTTCTTTTAGCCTTTTCTAACCTGACTCTGTTGCCTTGCTATTAATCCTTTTAACACAAAGATCTGCACTCAAGACCACTGAAATGAGTAATCGTTGTATTACAGTGTTCACCAACAGTAAATAAGCTGTCAGCGGGATAAAGTGGGTGTCCAATTGTATGAACAGACTGAGCAAGAAACAGATGCTTAAGGGCACACTGAGTTCCAACGCTGACATAGTCTAAAAGCACTTGATTATAATAAACTGGAGCATGGAGTAAGTGTGAGATGGCTTGAGGGAATCTCAAAGACGGCGGCAACAGTCCGGTCTGAGCTACATGAATAGGAGCTTGCGTTGGGATGGGGGCAGGGATTAATTTGAGCCGGATCTTGCTGGAACAAGATCTGGGAACTGTCTTATTTTGAAAGGACCGTTCCAGGAACTGTCTGTTAGGTTCTGGCAACTCACGTGGCCAACGTTACACACAGGGTCTGAAATATGGGCGAGCTAAAGGGAGCCTGGCTCACTCCAAAGGATGACAGGCTCCCCCGGAAGCCCTCAACACACCCAGGGGGAGCCCGAGAGGCCCAGATTTCTGATCGTTGACGCGCTCCAGACAGCTGCGTCCTGCGAACGTCCACAGTAACATTATCAAAGTGTCTCCACCTCAAAAACAAATTTGACACACGATCGTTTATGTCGGCTCATTTCCTTTTACGCTTTCTGTCTTTTATTTGTGTCTGATGCGTTTTGCTGCTGCGGAGCGGAGCGCATCACCTGTTTTGTCCTCCGGTGACTTCACCGCACCGGTGCGGTCAGCGCACACGCCGCTATTTTTGCGGTCCGTAGATCTTTTTGAACTGCAGTTCAAAGGTAACACATGGATGAAAAATATAAAGCTAGGTAGCAGTTTTTCTTTAGGACTGAGAGGAGATGCAGGAAGATAATAAACAGAAACAGGACAGAAAAATAGTCGAATAAAAACAAGTTAGTTTTTGTACCTGGCGGTTGGAACAAACAGACACCATTGAAGGTAATCAGAAGTGAGGAACAGAAAATGAAATAATTATTTTAATGTTTACAGCAGCAGGAACTCTGAGAGGCCGCAGGCGCATCAGTGAGTTTGTGACCGCTGCGCAGGGGGAGGGGGGAGAGGGCTGAAGCAGGGGAACAGTAAAGATGCAGAAACTACTGTTGTTAAAAGAAATGTGTGTTAACTTTGAAAATGTGGGTTTAAGTTTTAATTGTCAAAAACTCCAGCGACCCAACCCGGACACCCTCCCCTGCGTGTTCCGGCATCTGTTTTACCTTTAGTGAACTTTGGTTTGACATCAGTATTTGCGTTCCGGGAACGTTTCATTTACAAATGAAGCACTGGATGGGGGCCAGAATCAGATCCGCGTGAGAGAAACATGAAGAGATTCCTGTGGATGCCAGACATCATGAAAAAGAAATGACGCCTCACAAATAAATCCAGCATAATGTATTTTCCTTTGGTTGATGACATCAAGCTCCAGAGCGCTTTGTCCATTAGGGGGAAACAAGTGCTTACAGTGTTATTATCATCAGCTTTTACAAATGTGAGTAATGAAAAATAAATCAGAAATCTGTATATCTCCTTATCGTTTATTATGTTGTTAATTAATGATGCAGTTAGGTTTTAGCTAATGCTTGACTTACTGAATAAAAAAGGGAAAAAATGGAAAACTTCCAAGCCTTTCAACTAGTGGAGCACACCCTCATTAAATGTGTGTGTGTGTGTGTGTGTGTGTGTGTGTTGGGGGGGGGGGGGGGGGGGGGGGGGCGTTATTTGGAGGTTCCAATTATTAGAATTCTTTTACATGCTGGAATGATAAACTAGCCTCCAGTCACTAGGTGGCAGCAGTGCTCAGACTAATCAACAGGTGCCTGTTTAATAAACACCTGTGCACCAAGCTGATGGGGGAGACTGCGGAGGTGCTGGCACACAGACATTGTAAACGTATACACCCCGTTGACTGGCACTGCCTATTGGAGCTGCTGTAGTGGCTGGCCGCCATCTTGGATGGGTCTCCATTTGCCCCCAGTGTATTTATTTCCACCGAGGAAAGTGTTTATCATTCTATTATGCTTTTTAAAAAAATTGGACACATGATATGGCATAATAGTTAACATATAAAGATAATTATATGAAATAAAATAAAAATTTAAACGTGAAATTCTAACAGTTAGGCTAGAAAAGTCAAAGAAAAGTTTCATGTGATCTGTTCTCAACAATGCGCTGGTTGTTGTAACCATAGGCGGCACAAAAAACAGGCATAGTTGTTCACTCTGCGTTGACGCTAATAAAGTATGATACCCATGGCTAGCGAGAGGTTAGCTAACCTCACGCTAGCCTCACTTGGAGATGGAGAGCAGAAAATAATTGAGTCACTGCTCTAGAGGAAGCCAACAGATGTAAATAAATGTAAAAGTTATCAAGACTTTTTTGTCCGTGAGAACCAGTTTACAGGAAAATGTTGGAATTCCAGTCTGAAAGATTTATAGCCTATTGTTTCGAAAAAGGTTGGTAACTCTGTGCCCTGATAGCCTTCAATACTCTTAAGTCACGCTTGTATTTTTTTTCTTTCTTTTCCTCTCGCCACACTCACACATGTAAAAACAACAGAACAAAGCAGCTCCTCATCTAATTTAAAGATAGCTGTTTTTTTTATGCTAATCTGACAGCTGCATTCATTTTCAGCCTTTTTCACGGGCATTTATTTCCCAATCACACACTCACTTGTTCTCGATTGTGCACACATAGACATGCTTTCTTCCATGCTTTCTGTATCCTGGCAAAAATGGATTGAAACACTGTCATAATCTTAAAAGACCAGGCGCAATTCTGTCCTAAAGCCAGAACATCTCTCCCTTCCATCGCGGATTGAGGACTAATTTTCAAGCATGAGCGTGACCAGGTTACGGTCATCATTCTGCAAAGCTTCTTCCCTTCTAATGGCTGGGTTATTAGAACCACTCTCCCATCTAGCAGGTCATGTTTTAACCTTTCATAGAGCTTCTAAAGACATTGACATGATTCAGGGAGACAGGAAATAGCTGGTGTAGCGGATACAAGGAGGGCATAATTGGTTCACTCAGTCAATAACGCTTGCCGTGCGCTTTGAGGCCGCTAATGAAGCGCATGAGACGAGGAGGTGCCCGTTTGGCATGCTTGTTTCCTGGGCACCAGGGACGTGGCGGAAAATTTACAAGCGTTCGCTTGTGTCTTCTCCACATAGAGGTGAAACAGGCAGTGGCAGTAAAACTGAGTAATTGCTCAGCAATATGAGGTAAGCGGCTCTGCTACCTGCCTCCCTCGTTTTTGCTGAATTTTCTTCGACTCATGAATTGACATAAGTGTACTTAAACTCTCAGGTGGAGCTGAGGGCTGTTCAAGAGTGATGTGTTACTCAGCTCTGCAAAGTCATTACTCAGCACCAGTGCTGGACTGACCATAGGGCATAGCGGGCAACTGCCCGCTGGGCCGACCCTTTCATCTTTTATGGGCCGGTGTCTGTTTTTTTTTTTTTTTTTTTTTTTCCTGGCCTCTAGTTGTTGCGGACAACTTGCCCGCGCCGCCCCACGCGACGCCTCGTAAAAGTTGGTGGATTGGCCAATTGGTAATAATACACTCTGGGCTGGACCAATAGCCAGAGGTCTGATGCACCCGCCAGTTGTTTGTGAATCTCAGTAAACAGACAGACGAGCTTAACAAAATGGAGAACAAAAAACGGAAAGGAGAAGCGGAGAAAATTCGACTAAAAAAGAAACTGGCCCTTCAGGCTGATGCTGGCACATGTGTTAAAATCTCACAGTTGTTTGGTAGTGAAGGTTCAAGTAAAATCAATTTAGGAAGTGATGGAGCCTCAGCCCAGTGACAGGTTGGAGAAGAAAAGAGGGAGGAGGAGGAGAAACCCGAGCCGGTGTTGTACCATAAATTGACTCGCTGCCAAAAAATGATTAGCCACCGCGGGATCGCGCACGGTTAGGCAATTGCATTTCTAGACAAAATTCCCCAGGATTTCGCCCTAAAACTCAGCATATCTAGCAATATGGACATTCAGAAAGCAAAGATAACCTCTTCCGGGACTTAAACAGATGTTTATTGCGGATATTAGTGTGGCAGTGTTTGTGGCACCCTGCACGGGAGCACGAGGACGTGCTTGTGGAAAGAGGGAGGAAGATGTGGCAGTGTGAGCGTCCTGTCACAATGTCCCGATAGATTGTGCGCCCTGGCTGCTTGGCTAAGGAGATGTCCCTTTGGCTGACTGGTTAGAGCGTGTGACTTTCACCCGGGAGTCTGGGGATCGAATCCCGCCTGGGCACTCCTTTCTGCACCTTGCCACATTAGTTTTTCCAGTTCGGAAGTTGTTTTAAGTGTTGCTATTTGTCTTAAACGTTCACAATGAGGATATATTAATCCTTTTTGCAATATTTGCGATTGAAAGATGGTTTGTGCCACAAACTTTGTGGTAAGAACTGGCTTTCTTTATGTTACAGCCTTGATACTAAAAAAATAAATAAACAATGTAAAATGGCACCCTGTATTGAATGTAAACGTTGTATAAATGGAAATAAACAATTCTCCAGCGATTTAATTTTTCCCCCTTCCTTTCTTTAGTCCACTTGACATGGAGCCACAGTTAACTAGTTTGGGGCACATTTTTACTTGAAAAAA
>NC_091752.1:16989674-17004674 GCF_043380555.1 Nothobranchius furzeri | reverse complement strand
AATGAAAAATGAGCATTTTCTGATATGGGTGTGAGCTGATGGAAATATAGGTTCCAGGTTCACAGTGTGCATGTAATGAATGGTGTAGGTCAGAGAAACGAGCTGCACACACTGAGGATGAGAGAGAGGTCTGACACGTATATGTAACAAGGTAAAAAGATCATGCAGCTGGAAGAAGATGCAAACACAGCCTTGTTGATAAAGTAACAAGCACATTGACATTTTGCAGGGATAAAAAAATGTCGATGAGGCATGTTTATCAGAGCAAGGGCAGTGGGTTGTGAGAATCCTCTCCTCTCGCCTCAGCAGCCATTCTGAATGCTCCTTCCATATTTATTTATTTCTTCACATTAATCTGGGGGCTTTGTGAAATTTTCAGTTTGAAAATGAGATGAGCATAAAAGGGTGAAGAAATAAGCAGAAAAGCATGCATGGAGAAACATGAAAAAGGGGCATGTAAGTCATGCTGTTGACTTGTGTTCATCCACTCATTTGAAATGAGTAACATGCTGTTAGTGTTTGCTCTAAAAAGCTGTGGCAGATCCTTTTTTTTGTCAAAAAAGCACAAAATCACAGAAGAAACTGGCTTCTAAATGTGCAAAAACAACTCCAAATAAACAATCGCTGGATATATTCCTCATTGAGCCATTTTTTTCCTACTTATTTGCTGCTGCAAAAAAAAAAAATGCAGAAAATTATATCTGTGCATTTTATAAAATTGGTATCCTTATATAAACTCTCTCCAGATATGAATTTTGTGCTTCTGTGATCTCCTTATTAATTACAGTGGGAAGGACGTATTTTATTGGACTCCATTAAACACAATGAGCTGTGCAAAATTGCCACTTTGATGTGTTTTATATGGAAGAACAGCAGCACTCGTCACTAGTCACCTGCAAAAGATCTTATCTAGATAAACGCACCAATAATGGGTCTGGCTTTAATGTGAAATGATAACAATACATTGGCTGTGTTGCCTAATTTACCGTAAAACTCCTTTAAGAGCTCGGTAATGTCTGTTAAATTGATCAGATTTCTTATTTTTTCTGTTGTGAATGTGTTACGTAACACGGTGGACCGTTTCTTTACTGAAAACGTGTAAGCGAATGCATTTTTCAAGAAGTCAATCCCATTCATGCTTCCTCTCCGGTACTCCAGCTTTTGGAGATGAGATTAGACCAGGACTCAGTATTTACTCCCCTTCCTTGCACACGCACGCACGCACACACGCACACACACCCTACCCCCACCTCACCTCAGTACCCGGCTCTCATTTCATGATGACAGAAAAGCCACCGGGGCTTGAAGGACGCCATCTCAGCTCTCACTCCTTAAGTGGGAATTTTCAGAGTAATATGTGGAGAGTATGATTTAAACGCACCTTAAAGGAACTGTGATCCCCACCCTCACCTTTCTTTCCCATCACAGATAAAGACAGTGAGTGTGAAATCAGCCAACCATCAAATGTACGACAATCTGAAGGCTTATTACTGTAATGCACATGGGGGGGGGGGGGGGGGGGGTTGATTCATTACATTGATCCTTTGATGTTTCCACTCATGACGTTCTCACTCCAGTTTATCTGAGGTGAGTCATATTCATGAGGCTTTTTAGTACCAGTGTCCCTCTTGGATATAATTCTTGTCTGTACATGACAGTGTGCTCTGCTAAATAATACATGTATACAACACATGCACTGTCCTCTCACAATGATGTTATGCAATGAAGCTTGGTAGCTTTATGGGATGGAGTAATGTTTGCGATAAAGTAGTAAGGATTTGTTTATTTGATGTGCTTTGAAGCTGCAATAGGAAATGTACAGAGCAAGCTAGCTTTTAAACACAAACACAGAACTCTCACCCCTCCCGGTGGCCATTATCGCGAGAAAATGTCCACCTGATACTATAACCTGCATTGCTCGAGTAAATGAGAGAGCACTTAACGCCAGTTGCATTTTTTTTAGGTCCAAACATCTTTTGTTGTCAGTGAACTCAAATGTTGTTTTTCTTTTTGGGACTGTGGTAGTTTGTGCTAAATTTGAAGTGATAGAAGTTCTCTGATATCACTGAGCGAAAAAACCTCTCACACTAGTGGTGTTCTGTTGCCAAACACGGGAGTGCGCGATGAACAGAAGACCCAGGAAAGTATGGAAGTGCGATGGTTTGGCAAGACAGACAACCGGATGGTCCAGTCGGTGGTTTCAGACCAAGTCATTGTATTGGCGAAGGTTTTTAAACACACGCTAGAGAACCACTTCATTATATAGTTATTTTTTTTATCCCCAGAATATATTTATAGCTATTCTTTGTTTGGAATGTTGTTAAAATGCATGAAAAATGTTTGCTTGTTTAGCAAATTTTCTATTGTAGTTTTAAGTACTTTGTCAAAACATGAAGACACATTAAACTGTGTAATTTAAAGGTGTGGTTTACTGAAATTTTTTACTTTTATAATTAATACTGATTATAATCGGTAACATTGAGTTTTTCATGCAAGCTGGACATTAAAAACGTCTCCTACACCCATATCCCGCATTAGCTTCTGATAGAAATAGACGGTGAAACTCTAGGATTTAAAAAGCCTGACAGATCTGCATCAAACTGCCACTTAACATTCATGGACTCACCCATCCTGACTCAGGAGGGGAAGGCTGCTGTTCGTTTAGCGTCCAGGAAACAGCAGAGATCACCTCGGCTAGTAGAAGCTAACCGTTAGCATTAGCAACTCCACCACATGGTAAAACTCCTCCAAGCTTGTGTTATTTGTGAAGATAAAACATCAATGTTGCAAATAAAACAGAGTCAATGGTAGAGTTACATTGCTGTTAGCCAATCAGAGGTGAGATGTCTAAATATCAGGAAGTGAGGCTCTAAATCCTGCCGTCTGAAACTCTCCTATGACCTGGCCATCCGAGACAGGTGCACCAGGGCTTTTGTACCCAGAGTATGACTTACAAGGCATTATTAACTCCTTCTAGCGATCCCTGCAAATGTATTAATTATACAAGTGAACAGCACCTTTAAACTGAAGTGCAACATCATTAACCTTATCACTCGATGCTAGAGGTCTGTCATTGTTATCTGTCCATTTTTAGGCAGAAATTTACTCTTTTAAAAAACTGAAGCTTTTCTAGTTTCCTTTCTTTTTGGTTGGCCAGTAATCCTGAATATCAGGGACTCTCTTTAGTCTCAAGCAGGTCCTCGAGGAAGCCATGAGCTTGTTTTGTACCGGCACTCAATCATTGTATGGGGGCTGGGGACTTTTCTGTGCACTTTCTTCTTTCCCTTCCTCTAATTGCATGCATCCCTTAAAAATAAAATCAAATAAAACAAGCAATGAAGGCAGTGTGGCTAAGACAGCAGCACTGTGAAGTTAATGTATTCCATGGAGCAGAAAGGATGGTGGAGAAATAATGACTTGGTGGTGCACCGCTCCCTTTGGTCCTCCTTTAGCTGACTACCAGAAAAGAGGGTTCTTCCTCTGATGGAAGACACCTTTAATTGCAGTTTCAGCTTCTGCTCTCTACCCTATTAATCATATAAAATGACTTGAGAAGGGAAAACACCAGTTCCAACGACGAAGTAGCTCCATTTTCAACTAAAAACGTCACGTTTTTTGCAGTTCACCTCACTTACAAAGATCGTATTATTCACCATTGTGTGCTTCGTTAGTGAATCCTGCAGTCCAATTTGACGCTCTGTGTTAGGTTGTTACCTGGGAGAGGTACTGCAGGTCTCACAAGAGAAGCAGTCTCACGCTATCCCCAATACTCTTATTAAAACACCTGCCCGGGGACCGCATCTTATTCTCATCCACTACCCCTGTTAAGGTCACTAATTACTTCTCTGCACACAGACGTCGAACAGACTTGCATGCAATACCCTGAGGATCAGCTGGTATGCAGACATCCATGTTGCTTGTCACACCTTACATGGTGAACATGCATTAAATAGAAATGGAGATGTTAAGTTATTAAGGGAATCTTTTGTGGTCATGTTTTTTTTTTTTTACTTACAGTTGAATATTCACAATTTAGTTATTATTTTTTATATATTTTGTTGGTTTCAAACAGTTGAATACTCATCTTTCATTCACATTACTTTTGTTGCCATAGTAACATCCCAGTTGCTGCACTGGACTCAGCATCACAGCTTTAATATGCATTTTTAGCAGATTCAAAAGACAGCCAATTTGAAATCTCAGTTGATGTTCCTCAAAACTACGTAGAAAAGAAAATGAATACAAAGAGAAATAAAAGCAAAATGGATTTTCCTTCCCAGTGAATGCAGCCGAATGAGCTTTAGATTGCTAACAAAACAAAAAGTATGTATTTTTTTTAAAAGTGCACCAACAGCTGCACATGAAATACAAATGACCTGACTAACATGAGGATATTGGTGTTTAAGAAGCTTCCAAACACAAATTTGCCCCAAGAGGCATTCTTTATCACTGACTCATCACACTCTGATGAACATAGTGAGAAGGAGTAAACACATCCATCTCACAAGTGATTTGATACCCCTGTGGTTTCTGCTGACTCAAGTCAGTCTTCCTGTCTTTTTTTTTTTACTATAAAAACACATTTTACATTCATAACCAGATGTGTTGCCATTGGATCGCTCAGGAAAATCAGAGCTGCTGTTTCTCACAGAGAAATGTATGACACTTAAAATTCAACCGTTACACCAGAGGCGGCGTTAGGCCCGGCTACTTGGGCTGAAGCCCCGGATCTTTCATGGAAAGCCCCGGATCTAAATCGCGGAAGTAACATGCAGTAACAAAGTCCAACAGAGAGGGCGCAGCTGGCAGTAGTTTGTATACAGCCTGCCTGAGCCTCTACCACTGAAGAAGAAGCCCTTCAGCAGCTGGCTTCTTCTACACTCTCTGTCTGAAATGCATGAGTGAAGATGGACATAAGAACGTTTTTTAGACCAAAAGTACAACGACAGAACCCCGGCTTTGATGAGACTGGTGTTGACTCAGGTTTGTGAGTCTTATTTGAAAATATTTGTTGTGCTGCTGGTTTGCCTAAAGTTAGCCTACTATCAGGTAAAGTTGTTGGAGAAAGAAAGGGAATATTTACTATCATCTCACACTAAACACTAACAGGAACAATACTCTGCCCTGAAAATGCTTAATATGTAGCTTCAGATTAAAAATTTTGTGGTACAAGATATATATGACGTTGACTAGTGTGTGTCACGTGTGTGTGTGTGTGCGTGTGTGTTAAGCCCCGGATCTTCTTCAGTCCTAAATCCGCCCCTGCGTTACACTGCTTGACGAGCACTCCGAACGTAAAAGGAGTCTTCAGCCCGTTTCCTGTTTTAGCCACTAAATAAAGTAGACTGGGAAACAATCAGGTGGCCTCACCCACCTTAGCTTGGACCACGGAAGGCTGTGTTAATTTGGCATCCAGGAGAGAGCAGAGCACATCTCAGCTAGTAGAAGCTAACTGCTGGCATTAGCAACTCCACAACACATTCAGCCGCATGTTGTTTGTGAGAATAAAACATCAACGTTGCATTTTTTTGCTTTTTACCCAAGAGAATGGAGCAAACGAAGGCAGTGGAAGAGTTGTGTTGCTGTTAGCCAATCAGAGGCTGTATGTATGCATATTAACGAGTGAGACGTAGTGAAAACAGAATTTGACACATCACGAAATTGCTAACAGCCATTAGAAAGAGGGCAGTAAAAAGAAACAAACACTTAAAAGCAAAAGTACAGAATCAAGGAAGAAGTGGCAATGAGTAGTAGTAATATTATGGTAATGGCGCCAGTAAATGCAGCATTAATTTCATGTCTGCTGTGATTGACTGTGGCAAAGGCCCGTATGACGACATAAAAGTCCTCCTCTCTGTTGTAGCCGTATATGAGGGACAGCCACTCAGCTCCGATGATACACCTGACCTCAAAGAATCAAATCTCATCATCTCCATATTGAGAAAGGACAGCGCTAGAATCACCATTACTCATCTTTCAATTCCAATCATTTCTCAATTTGTTCAAGCTCTTTGCCACTACAAAGCCAAGTGGTCCATGAAGAGGAAATGCGTTAGGGGGAGAGGATGATGTGTGTGTGCGAGGATTTGAGGCGGCAGGACAATACTGTGTCTTCACTTTTATTAGTGTAACAAATCATGGTGACTACAGCTTGTCGTTCTCAGAGCTGTACATCAATACATTATGAGCTTGCCTCAAACAGAGCAATATTGCCATGGCTAACATGGGGTAAATTTGATTTCATCATTGGCGTTACACTGCCAGGCACGTTGGCGTTTTGCTGGGTTACAAGGTAAAGGACACTGACATTCTGTTTGTTGTTTTATTACACTTTGATGGAAGATTTATTTATTTATTTGCCCCGCTTATTGCACCAGCTTCTACTTCACGCTGTATTTGGACGCGTCTGTCACTTACATCTTAAGCACATTTGGAGACTTCAAACCTGAAATTTTAAATGCAAATGTGTGAATAAATGTGGAAGGACTTTTGTGCATTTGCATGCAGCTGGGAGCGCCACAGCATGGAGTCGCCAGAGTTGTTGACTTTTGACACAGCTGCCCCGGGCCTTGGGGTAGGATAAAAATAGTCTCACTTTCTCTGGCTCCATTACAGTTGGTGCAGCATGCAACAGCAGTCACAAATAGAGTACTTTTCACATAGAATTAATAAAAATGTGATGTTTAGAACATTTTTATTGCCTATGTCCAACAAGGTAAAATGAAATGTTAATTTTAAGGAATAATGATTTGCGACCAGAATTTTTTATAAAGACCCCAATATTCTGCTGTTGATCAGAAAAAAATAAAACATACCTACTGTAACCTTGCAAATGAAGTTTAGGTACTTATACTTCTCCTTCATCTCTATTAAATTAGAGAGTCCAAAACATGGAAAATCCGCTTTTTGGAGCTTTTTAACATGAAATATTGTTGTTTCCTAATGAAAAATACCACCAACCCTGTTTTGGGCTGAATTCATGCATTTTCCTGTTTCAGCTGCAAATTGTAAGTTTTATTTTGAAATTCCTGAAACGGCCTAATGAATAAGTTGTAAATCACTCTGTCTTCCTGCTCCCAACATCAGGCCCTGCTCCTCCTCCGGAAGTTAGTCTCTGGTCTGAAACCGGTCTCTCCTGGCCAGCTCAGGATATGTAACACGTGTCATGTAACAGCCTTGTTAGTCTAGTGGTTGGTGTGCTGTGCTGGACACTTTTACCTAGACTACCACAGCCAATACAGTAACTAACTTGCCTAAAATGCTGTTGTAGTTTCACTGAAACAAAGCGGTTTATTTTTGGGTCTAAACTCAGGCTGACAAAAAAACTCGCATTTAACTCATTCACTGCCAATGATGACAACTAAAGCCGTCATTTGCATTTTTTTACTGTTTGAGCATCGGAACAAGCCCCCGCGCTGAGAGAACAAACATCTCAGCCCTGAAGCCGATCTTCATCCGCATACGTCACATGTCACGTGATCAGGAAGCAGAACATCCATGTGTTAGGAGATCATTTTGGGTGAAAAAAAGTGAGGCGCGAACCGGAAAAGCTTCTGCCGACCACAATTCGACAACGGATTATAAAAGAACGGATAACGCTCGAAACACGCAGATTCTTCCTGATGTAAGAGGTGAGTCTCCTCTTTGTTTTGGCATCAACATCATCCTAGCGTGCAACGTTCTGTGACTCTTACCCCTCCTTTCCACCGGAGCCGTCAGCAGCAAGTTACTGCAGCAGCACGTCTTGCTCGCGTAAGCTGCTGCTTGGCCCTTCCCACGAGACGCGAAGCAGCAGGGGAGCAGTTGTCACTGACAGAGCACAAAGTCACGCAACATTAGCTAAATCACGCGTGACTTTGTCAGTAAACACAACAAGAAGTAGGAGAAAACTACAAAAGAAATCACGTTAATAATTAGCATAAACTCACCATCTTGCCCCAAAACCGCAGATACGTCACTCCATGCGTTATTCTTCTTGACGTTGTCTTTATAAAAACTGTGACTGGGATCAAACAGGATTGGGTACTTCTCCACTTCAGTAATCAACCTTTCGTCGTCCATTATGGAAAAACAAAGGAGACTGCTAGCTAGGTGATAACTTTTTTTTAAAAAGTAAACCAAGGCAGTACGTTTCTTTATTCTGAAAATCTCGGGAAGCTTCGCTCCATTTCCGCGTCCGATTTCCTGTCTTTCCTTCCCCAGAAATGTCAAACTTGACCCGTTTCAGAGGCGTAGCACGTAGGAAATAGAACCGGCGTGTAAGGGCCGCGACATGCTGCTCCTGAGACGCGGCCGACTCGTGCTGCTGACGGGCTCCAGTGGAAAAGGTTCTGTTAACCGCAGCGGTTCCTATCAGCAGCTATGACGTGCTGCTGCAGTAACGTGCTGCTGACGGCTCCGTCACGGCTCCAGTGGAAAGGAGGGGTTAAAAAACAGTAAAAACGGTGAGAAACGCTGGCAGCGGAGGCCGTTAGCGATCAGGAAATGGCTGGCAGTGAATGAGTTAAAGAGCAACTCACCTCCTACCAGATTCTTACTCAACTCCCACTTCCTGTTTGAAAAATGCAACAAATGTTGTTGCCTAGCAGACCGAGAGGGCGGAGCTGCTAACAAATGCACACACACACAGGCTCACAATGACATTGTGACATCATATGGTACCAACTAACGTCCTAGGGTACCTCTTAGCCAATAGCAATGGCAGATTTAAATTCAAATGCAGTGCAGAGTTTTTACCTGACAACGGCACAACACTGACAGTTTTAGGCAGAAAATTTAAATTTCAACTAAAATGCACAAAAGTGCGAAACTATTGACTACACGTGTCTGCAGCCCGATTAGACACGCATTTATATAGTTTATCAGAAAAAAATGTTGACTTGGTGGTGACTTGCTCTTTAAAAAAATGACATTTCAATACTGCCAACATTAATATTTTATCATATACTATGTCTGATATGGAATCTCTAAATGTTAGTTATCTAGCTGCTGTTGCTTTTGGAGACATAACAGAAACAGATCTTTTTTTCTTTTTCATTCAAATCTCTTTATCTAAAAAAAAAGAACTAAGACGTTTTTAGAAACAAAAGAAGGATGTTCTTCATCATTTCATTTTCTATATTTTATGTAATTAAAACTGAATTATAGTCATAAAATAAAACACAACATGCTCTTTATCATCCATTTTTTACATCTTGATTGAAAACTGAATTATAGCAATAAAATAAAAAAAAAAACAGGATCATGTTTTTCCTCTTCTGTTTTATTTCAAGCCATCAGCCATGACATTTAACAGTTGCAATGCTCAGTTCATCTGGAAATGCTGATCAGAAAAAGTTTTAAGTCGTCACTCAAGTGTGTGTCCATTTAGCTGCTTTCAAGTTTCTCATTATTGGAAAGTTCCTACAGGTATTTTTTATCTTGCTTTACGTGTTCGTATAAAAAATTTATAAAAGATGAAAAATGTAAAGACACAGATCATCAGCAAACAAGAATAACTGCTAAAACTACAAAACTGGAGCTGTAAAAATGATGCGACACATTGTTTTAACATACACTGTTATGCAACTCTCATTTATTTCACCATATTTCACCAATCTATTACTAGTAAATAATTATGTAGATAGATTTTATTTTGCATACAACAACAGCATCAAGCATAGCAACGTAGAATGGGTCAAGTTCTGAATTACCTATGCAGTTATTTCTAAATCTCTCTGGCAAAGAACAATCCTGCAGGCTGCCTCTCAGCTAATTATTCCATAATTGTTGTTGGTGCCCTGTTGTTGATGTCTTCCACAGGGCTTTGCGTAGGGCTGCATGAAATATTTAACAGACGACTTGCCCTGTTCTGGTCAACTTAATTACCTTTTTTTCCACTCCTGCTCCGTTCTCATCTCCAGCCCCTTGTGCCTCCCATGCGGGTTTGTTACCCACACATACATATAAGGCACATGCTGTTTTTAATTAGGTGCTGTTATGGATATTTAGTTGAAAAGCTCCCGTATATAAGTTTGTGCATGCTGGTGTTTTTCCAGAGTAGATCATTTTGGTTCGAGCTTCTTTTTTTCTTTGTTCTGTCTTAAATAGTTTTGTTTTAGAGACGTGTTTTGTACTTTTCAGTAAAAAAAAAAAAAATAAATAACACTTTCCTACCATTTACCTTCACTGATAAACCACAGAGCAGCAGGAAGCCCAAAAAAGCACGAGGCAGGACATATCAGATGGAAATCCGCGCATCAGAAACCAATGACGATCGGGTTTGGTAGGGAATTGCATCTGCTCTTAAAATGTCTCGGGCTCCTGAGAGAACAACCACACTGTCAGCAGAAACACTCATCTTCCTCTTGTCCCCCGTTTTCACTCATGAATTATTAATTCAGCGGTCATCTTTATATCCTCAATAACTACCCGTCAATATTGCTAAGGTCCAACTGAGAAACATAATGATTTTTTTTTACTCCCAATTACGTTCTGAGATGCACTTGACATTAATGTCAGATATTCCTGAACTGATGTGTCTTTTCTTTGTTGTTATTGCTCCTGGAGTAAAAGTGTCTGGCCGGTGTCTTCTAGTTTACATCCAAGTTACAGAGGCGTGTTCTGTGTGTGTGTGTGTGTGCGTGCGTGCGTGCGTGCGTGCGTGTGTGTGTGTGTGTGTGTGTGTGTGTGTGTGTGTGTGTGTGTGTGTGTGTATTTGTACCCTTGTGAAGACCAGATTTAGGATATTTACTAACCTTCTTATGACCAATGGTCCTTATTAGGACCAAAACCCGGTCCTAATACGGAGTACTCCCTAGGGGTGAGGTTTACAGATGAGATGTGAATTGAGTTTTTGTTACTGATAACTTTAGGAATCCCCTTTGTGTGTGTGTGTGTGTGTGTGTGTGTGTGTGTGTGTGTGTGTGTGTGTGTGTGTTTATGTAGTCACATAATCATTCTTTTTTTTTTTTGCATTCTGGTAAATTTAATTTCCACATTGTGCCATGACCGGTTCTTCTTCTTCTTTTTCTTTTTCTCCTTCTCCTTCTCGTCCTCCTCCTGTCTCCAGCTGGAGTGGACTGGGACTGCTACTCTAACTACTATTAATGTTAATATGAAATATAATAAAAAATAAAAACAACTGTGGGGGGTGCACGCTGTGAGGCATTTGAGCCTCATAAATAAATAAATGAGGCAATTTTTTGGAGGTTTTTTGCTAATACCATTGCCATGGTAACTCAAAATGATTTGAATGGTAATTATACACTTCCCATGGCCAAGCTGGTCATTTTGATGTATCATTTGTGGAGACGCACGCTGCACAAGAATAATAGTAAATACATTAAATCCTGTGGTGAAGAATAATGAGTAGCTTGTCCCTTAATACTACAGAGATGTTCTGTAGGCTGGGGCTAGAAACTAATGTTAACGGTATGTGCTGTTATCAACAATTTAAAGTCAATTAAAACAGAAATCAGTGGGGTGACCACTCAGTTTAGGAGGGTGGCCCTCCCTGGACACGCCCCTGTCCAGCTAACCACTCTCAGTGGAGTTTCTGTTAATATTGTTTATTTCAAAACCTATTTGGGTTTATGCGTGTTTTTGTGTGCATGAAAACATTTCCGAGTCTCTGTTATAATAATAAGGGTCGTGCAATGATGGGCATCAGTGCTGCCTGTGCTAGAGCAAACAACCCGTGACGTGTCAGCAGCCTACATCCTCACTGAGGGAGATCAAACAGACAGGAACATGTTGTTCCTTTGTCCTCCTCCATCCCTCAGGTAAGCACACGAGGTGAGAAGGGGCACCCTTGAATCAGTGGACTCATTCTGCTCAGTTTAGCAGACATGCAGAATTCCCGTTTCCTCTGGAGAAAATAGAAATGTTGCAGAGGAGAATGTAGACTTGTATTTCTGTTGCTCCAGAATAAAATCCACGAATCATCCAAGTCGTTGACCAATAATGTTGATTTGCTCGTCACAGAAGGGCAAAGAGAGCACCTTGACAATGGTAATTAGGTCTAAATCGTTTCCTTGTCTGGGTCTCCTCCCTTCTCTCAGCCTAATAAATCAGTTCTGGTTGATGGATCTTCTCCTTAACTCTTTGATTCACTAGTGCATTTTGTGAAATTGCTCAGCAGCTCACAAAGAGCCCCTATAAAAGATGCGGAAAATTGCTGTGGGAATTGCGTGTCTCTGCTGCATCCATACTGAGCTTAACATTAACAAGTCAAGAGTTTTATTCTGCTAGCAGCGTTGATGTACTGTAATGACTGATCAGGTAAAACAGCGGTGCACACTGCTGTTATTTACTGTTGAGTAAGTGCATATTGCATGCCCCAATTAGTGTGGCCTAACCACAGGCAAAAAGAAAAATATTTTCAGCTTGTGCACATTTTAAAATCCCTTACAAGTTGCTTGGAAATGTTGTCTGAGTTTTGTTTTTGTACAAAGTTTTCAAAGAGGCGCCTCTGTAATCAATACCTGTATCTCACCAAACCCACTCTCTCATCCGTGTAGTAATTTCTGAGGCTATTACTGACCAGAATACTGCCGTTATTTTTTAAAAATGTAACAACTATTGAGTGCCAATGTCACACACCGCCATTCTTTGGTCAACTGCCGCGTAAATCGATGCCCAGCCCGTCAGCTGATCTGTGTGTGTTTGTTTCTTGATCCATAAACATCTACCCAATAAACTTCCAAACACTGGTCATTACAGCCATTATTTTAGTAGCCTAAATTGACTGTCAGCATTAAAACCACGGACAGGTCAAGTGAATAACATGAATTATCTCGCTACAGTGGCGCTTGTCAAAGAGTGAGATTTATTATACGGTAAGTTAATTTTTAGATTTCAAGAAGCAAGTACAAGTGTACAGATCAGAGGTTTGATGTTTCAGTTTTGTGTTGCGTACAAGTGTATTTAAAGGCACAATATGTAAGAATTCTACTTTGAAATAATCACAAAACAGTCTAATGTTCCAATCATGTTAGAAGGAAGGTTACATTAAAACAGATGTCATTCTCAGCCAGTGGGGGAATTGCCGGTTATTCTCCTTTAAAAAAAAAACTAAAGAGGGATTTAGTTATTGGTTTTGATTGGAGAGTTTATGCTAAGCTAACACTGCAGCAATGGCATTTGTAATTCGACACCAGCAGGCAAAACGCAGCCGCATGTAAAGAACATGAGCCAATAAACAGGAGCGACCCAGAAGTAATTTCTTGTCTCCACAAGAAGCCAGAGCCTCCTTTTGTTTTATTCCAACATCAGATAAAGAAGGCTAGCGTTAAGCTAATAATGCTAAAAGTGAATTGGAAACAATTAGTCGGTTTACCTTTTCTATTACTAGCAACTCTAAACAGCCATGAAACTCACAAAACGGGAGTGAGATAGTGACTAGAGTTTAGAAAATGTAGCCTGACCAGCCAGCCCCATGCTGTTCTGGAAACTCTTCTATTAAATAACTCCATCCCTGAGAATTTTAACCGAGCCGGTCAGCAGTGTATGTCACACACACACACACACACACACACACACACACACACACACACTGCAACGTGGAGTTTCTCATAAACATGGCATCTGAAGCGGAGTTTTACAACACCACAAGAAGAAGGAGAGCGAAAAGCCTTTCTTCTAAAGAAAGTTATTTGCTCCGTCGCCAGACGCCGTTTTTGACTACAGCTAAAACCAGTACAGCATCGCATGATACAGTTGGCATTTCCATCTTTTTTTGATCGGTTATTTTTGAGCTGGCTAAAATGGGCTGCAGTAACTAAATCAGACCACAGGATGGCATTCTTATTTAATTCTGTCATAATGCCCCTTCAAAAGGGACATTTATGCAAAACTCGCTGTGCTATCCTGTGGGTCTTTACTGCACCTATAAACACTCCAAACAAGAAAAAAAATCATCCATCGATTTTCTGTCAGTGTTTGGTTTTAGGTACCTAAAACAAACTGTTTAAAAAAGCCCCCGTTTGTGACATCACAAATAGGGAGTTAAATGTGCAAAAGAGACCTGTTGCTGGAGGAACAGTGGCTCTACTCAGAGCCCCTCTCGGATATTGGAGCGTCTCATCTCAAAGCAGGCTGAGAGGGGGATGGGTGGGTGTGCCCAACGCCAGCTTGTTTCCTTAAAGTGATAGGGCCCTGAAACGACTCATTCTGGAAGGTACTAAAACTGTCCAGAATAAAACTGCTGAGAAAAAAGTCACAATATGTCCCCTTTGAACCTTCTGTTCCAATAATGTGGCACACCCTAAACAGGGTTCAGAAAATTAGGAATTATTCATTTTACTATAGAATTACAGTTACCAAATGCTCACATGGTCTCTGACACATCATTCTTATGTATGATCCCAAACAAGATTTAGTTAGACGTCATAGGAATGAGGTGAATGATCTGCACAAAGAGACGAATATTTTTCAGGGACACTGTGTTCAATAAAAAAAGGAGCTTTAGTACACTGCAGCAAGGCTGTAACTTGCCAAGTTGCTTTTTTGAGTGTAAATACGAGACACAACAAGCTCGTCTTTCAGATTTGTAAAGTTCAAAGTATGCTGCTTTCCTGCATTTCTACTTTGATCTGAGATTATTGCAAGAATAAAGAGTTCTCTTTATTTCTCTGGCGTTAACTCGGGGTTCTTAACGGAATCATGGTCAGTTTCATAAAGGTCTTACATTGTTGGAGTTTCTGTCCATTCCACGTCTCGGGAGCAGCTCTGCTGAATGAAGGAAACAATGCTATATTTGGCAGATGCTGCTGCAGCCAATCGCCATATTTCCATTCTGAAGGTAATTTTATAATCATTACTTCATGAAATCTTAATAGGCGCTGCCAATTAGAGGCAGAGTAATGGTTCAAGACAGGAACTTGTGACGCCATCGGTATTTAAAAGATAGCTGTAAAAAGTTTTGTGCCCATCAAGAATCCAGTCGGAGCCATTTTTATTGTTTCAAAGGCTGCTTCACGTCTGTCTAGTTCTACCGCGCTTGTAACAATAAAAATGACC